>NC_072408.2:140155000-140160335 GCF_028858775.2 Pan troglodytes
AGGGTTAGGGTTAGGGTTAGGGTTAGGGTTAGGGTTAGGGTTAGGGTTAGGGTTAGGGTTAGGGTTAGGGTTAGGGTTAGGGTTAGGGTTAGGGTTAGGGTTAGGGTTAGGGTTAGGGTTAGGGTTAGGGTTAGGGTTAGGGTTAGGGTTAGGGTTAGGGTTAGGGTTAGGGTTAGGGTTAGGGTTAGGGTTAGGGTTAGGGTTAGGGTTAGGGTTAGGGTTAGGGTTAGGGTTAGGGTTAGGGTTAGGGTTAGGGTTAGGGTTAGGGTTAGGGTTAGGGTTAGGGTTAGGGTTAGGGTTAGGGTTAGGGTTAGGGTTAGGGTTAGGGTTAGGGTTAGGGTTAGGGTTAGGGTTAGGGTTAGGGTTAGGGTTAGGGTTAGGGTTAGGGTTAGGGTTAGGGTTAGGGTTAGGGTTAGGGTTAGGGTTAGGGTTAGGGTTAGGGTTAGGGTTAGGGTTAGGGTTAGGGTTAGGGTTAGGGTTAGGGTTAGGGTTAGGGTTAGGGTTAGGGTTAGGGTTAGGGTTAGGGTTAGGGTTAGGGTTAGGGTTAGGGTTAGGGTTAGGGTTAGGGTTAGGGTTAGGGTTAGGGTTAGGGTTAGGGTTAGGGTTAGGGTTAGGGTTAGGGTTAGGGTTAGGGTTAGGGTTAGGGTTAGGGTTAGGGTTAGGGTTAGGGTTAGGGTTAGGGTTAGGGTTAGGGTTAGGGTTAGGGTTAGGGTTAGGGTTAGGGTTAGGGTTAGGGTTAGGGTTAGGGTTAGGGTTAGGGTTAGGGTTAGGGTTAGGGTTAGGGTTAGGGTTAGGGTTAGGGTTAGGGTTAGGGTTAGGGTTAGGGTTAGGGTTAGGGTTAGGGTTAGGGTTAGGGTTAGGGTTAGGGTTAGGGTTAGGGTTAGGGTTAGGGTTAGGGTTAGGGTTAGGGTTAGGGTTAGGGTTAGGGTTAGGGTTAGGGTTAGGGTTAGGGTTAGGGTTAGGGTTAGGGTTAGGGTTAGGGTTAGGGTTAGGGTTAGGGTTAGGGTTAGGGTTAGGGTTAGGGTTAGGGTTAGGGTTAGGGTTAGGGTTAGGGTTAGGGTTAGGGTTAGGGTTAGGGTTAGGGTTAGGGTTAGGGTTAGGGTTAGGGTTAGGGTTAGGGTTAGGGTTAGGGTTAGGGTTAGGGTTAGGGTTAGGGTTAGGGTTAGGGTTAGGGTTAGGGTTAGGGTTAGGGTTAGGGTTAGGGTTAGGGTTAGGGTTAGGGTTAGGGTTAGGGTTAGGGTTAGGGTTAGGGTTAGGGTTAGGGTTAGGGTTAGGGTTAGGGTTAGGGTTAGGGTTAGGGTTAGGGTTAGGGTTAGGGTTAGGGTTAGGGTTAGGGTTAGGGTTAGGGTTAGGGTTAGGGTTAGGGTTAGGGTTAGGGTTAGGGTTAGGGTTAGGGTTAGGGTTAGGGTTAGGGTTAGGGTTAGGGTTAGGGTTAGGGTTAGGGTTAGGGTTAGGGTTAGGGTTAGGGTTAGGGTTAGGGTTAGGGTTAGGGTTAGGGTTAGGGTTAGGGTTAGGGTTAGGGTTAGGGTTAGGGTTAGGGTTAGGGTTAGGGTTAGGGTTAGGGTTAGGGTTAGGGTTAGGGTTAGGGTTAGGGTTAGGGTTAGGGTTAGGGTTAGGGTTAGGGTTAGGGTTAGGGTTAGGGTTAGGGTTAGGGTTAGGGTTAGGGTTAGGGTTAGGGTTAGGGTTAGGGTTAGGGTTAGGGTTAGGGTTAGGGTTAGGGTTAGGGTTAGGGTTAGGGTTAGGGTTAGGGTTAGGGTTAGGGTTAGGGTTAGGGTTAGGGTTAGGGTTAGGGTTAGGGTTAGGGTTAGGGTTAGGGTTAGGGTTAGGGTTAGGGTTAGGGTTAGGGTTAGGGTTAGGGTTAGGGTTAGGGTTAGGGTTAGGGTTAGGGTTAGGGTTAGGGTTAGGGTTAGGGTTAGGGTTAGGGTTAGGGTTAGGGTTAGGGTTAGGGTTAGGGTTAGGGTTAGGGTTAGGGTTAGGGTTAGGGTTAGGGTTAGGGTTAGGGTTAGGGTTAGGGTTAGGGTTAGGGTTAGGGTTAGGGTTAGGGTTAGGGTTAGGGTTAGGGTTAGGGTTAGGGTTAGGGTTAGGGTTAGGGTTAGGGTTAGGGTTAGGGTTAGGGTTAGGGTTAGGGTTAGGGTTAGGGTTAGGGTTAGGGTTAGGGTTAGGGTTAGGGTTAGGGTTAGGGTTAGGGTTAGGGTTAGGGTTAGGGTTAGGGTTAGGGTTAGGGTTAGGGTTAGGGTTAGGGTTAGGGTTAGGGTTAGGGTTAGGGTTAGGGTTAGGGTTAGGGTTAGGGTTAGGGTTAGGGTTAGGGTTAGGGTTAGGGTTAGGGTTAGGGTTAGGGTTAGGGTTAGGGTTAGGGTTAGGGTTAGGGTTAGGGTTAGGGTTAGGGTTAGGGTTAGGGTTAGGGTTAGGGTTAGGGTTAGGGTTAGGGTTAGGGTTAGGGTTAGGGTTAGGGTTAGGGTTAGGGTTAGGGTTAGGGTTAGGGTTAGGGTTAGGGTTAGGGTTAGGGTTAGGGTTAGGGTTAGGGTTAGGGTTAGGGTTAGGGTTAGGGTTAGGGTTAGGGTTAGGGTTAGGGTTAGGGTTAGGGTTAGGGTTAGGGTTAGGGTTAGGGTTAGGGTTAGGGTTAGGGTTAGGGTTAGGGTTAGGGTTAGGGTTAGGGTTAGGGTTAGGGTTAGGGTTAGGGTTAGGGTTAGGGTTAGGGTTAGGGTTAGGGTTAGGGTTAGGGTTAGGGTTAGGGTTAGGGTTAGGGTTAGGGTTAGGGTTAGGGTTAGGGTTAGGGTTAGGGTTAGGGTTAGGGTTAGGGTTAGGGTTAGGGTTAGGGTTAGGGTTAGGGTTAGGGTTAGGGTTAGGGTTAGGGTTAGGGTTAGGGTTAGGGTTAGGGTTAGGGTTAGGGTTAGGGTTAGGGTTAGGGTTAGGGTTAGGGTTAGGGTTAGGGTTAGGGTTAGGGTTAGGGTTAGGGTTAGGGTTAGGGTTAGGGTTAGGGTTAGGGTTAGGGTTAGGGTTAGGGTTAGGGTTAGGGTTAGGGTTAGGGTTAGGGTTAGGGTTAGGGTTAGGGTTAGGGTTAGGGTTAGGGTTAGGGTTAGGGTTAGGGTTAGGGTTAGGGTTAGGGTTAGGGTTAGGGTTAGGGTTAGGGTTAGGGTTAGGGTTAGGGTTAGGGTTAGGGTTAGGGTTAGGGTTAGGGTTAGGGTTAGGGTTAGGGTTAGGGTTAGGGTTAGGGTTAGGGTTAGGGTTAGGGTTAGGGTTAGGGTTAGGGTTAGGGTTAGGGTTAGGGTTAGGGTTAGGGTTAGGGTTAGGGTTAGGGTTAGGGTTAGGGTTAGGGTTAGGGTTAGGGTTAGGGTTAGGGTTAGGGTTAGGGTTAGGGTTAGGGTTAGGGTTAGGGTTAGGGTTAGGGTTAGGGTTAGGGTTAGGGTTAGGGTTAGGGTTAGGGTTAGGGTTAGGGTTAGGGTTAGGGTTAGGGTTAGGGTTAGGGTTAGGGTTAGGGTTAGGGTTAGGGTTAGGGTTAGGGTTAGGGTTAGGGTTAGGGTTAGGGTTAGGGTTAGGGTTAGGGTTAGGGTTAGGGTTAGGGTTAGGGTTAGGGTTAGGGTTAGGGTTAGGGTTAGGGTTAGGGTTAGGGTTAGGGTTAGGGTTAGGGTTAGGGTTAGGGTTAGGGTTAGGGTTAGGGTTAGGGTTAGGGTTAGGGTTAGGGTTAGGGTTAGGGTTAGGGTTAGGGTTAGGGTTAGGGTTAGGGTTAGGGTTAGGGTTAGGGTTAGGGTTAGGGTTAGGGTTAGGGTTAGGGTTAGGGTTAGGGTTAGGGTTAGGGTTAGGGTTAGGGTTAGGGTTAGGGTTAGGGTTAGGGTTAGGGTTAGGGTTAGGGTTAGGGTTAGGGTTAGGGTTAGGGTTAGGGTTAGGGTTAGGGTTAGGGTTAGGGTTAGGGTTAGGGTTAGGGTTAGGGTTAGGGTTAGGGTTAGGGTTAGGGTTAGGGTTAGGGTTAGGGTTAGGGTTAGGGTTAGGGTTAGGGTTAGGGTTAGGGTTAGGGTTAGGGTTAGGGTTAGGGTTAGGGTTAGGGTTAGGGTTAGGGTTAGGGTTAGGGTTAGGGTTAGGGTTAGGGTTAGGGTTAGGGTTAGGGTTAGGGTTAGGGTTAGGGTTAGGGTTAGGGTTAGGGTTAGGGTTAGGGTTAGGGTTAGGGTTAGGGTTAGGGTTAGGGTTAGGGTTAGGGTTAGGGTTAGGGTTAGGGTTAGGGTTAGGGTTAGGGTTAGGGTTAGGGTTAGGGTTAGGGTTAGGGTTAGGGTTAGGGTTAGGGTTAGGGTTAGGGTTAGGGTTAGGGTTAGGGTTAGGGTTAGGGTTAGGGTTAGGGTTAGGGTTAGGGTTAGGGTTAGGGTTAGGGTTAGGGTTAGGGTTAGGGTTAGGGTTAGGGTTAGGGTTAGGGTTAGGGTTAGGGTTAGGGTTAGGGTTAGGGTTAGGGTTAGGGTTAGGGTTAGGGTTAGGGTTAGGGTTAGGGTTAGGGTTAGGGTTAGGGTTAGGGTTAGGGTTAGGGTTAGGGTTAGGGTTAGGGTTAGGGTTAGGGTTAGGGTTAGGGTTAGGGTTAGGGTTAGGGTTAGGGTTAGGGTTAGGGTTAGGGTTAGGGTTAGGGTTAGGGTTAGGGTTAGGGTTAGGGTTAGGGTTAGGGTTAGGGTTAGGGTTAGGGTTAGGGTTAGGGTTAGGGTTAGGGTTAGGGTTAGGGTTAGGGTTAGGGTTAGGGTTAGGGTTAGGGTTAGGGTTAGGGTTAGGGTTAGGGTTAGGGTTAGGGTTAGGGTTAGGGTTAGGGTTAGGGTTAGGGTTAGGGTTAGGGTTAGGGTTAGGGTTAGGGTTAGGGTTAGGGTTAGGGTTAGGGTTAGGGTTAGGGTTAGGGTTAGGGTTAGGGTTAGGGTTAGGGTTAGGGTTAGGGTTAGGGTTAGGGTTAGGGTTAGGGTTAGGGTTAGGGTTAGGGTTAGGGTTAGGGTTAGGGTTAGGGTTAGGGTTAGGGTTAGGGTTAGGGTTAGGGTTAGGGTTAGGGTTAGGGTTAGGGTTAGGGTTAGGGTTAGGGTTAGGGTTAGGGTTAGGGTTAGGGTTAGGGTTAGGGTTAGGGTTAGGGTTAGGGTTAGGGTTAGGGTTAGGGTTAGGGTTAGGGTTAGGGTTAGGGTTAGGGTTAGGGTTAGGGTTAGGGTTAGGGTTAGGGTTAGGGTTAGGGTTAGGGTTAGGGTTAGGGTTAGGGTTAGGGTTAGGGTTAGGGTTAGGGTTAGGGTTAGGGTTAGGGTTAGGGTTAGGGTTAGGGTTAGGGTTAGGGTTAGGGTTAGGGTTAGGGTTAGGGTTAGGGTTAGGGTTAGGGTTAGGTTAGGGTTAG